>NW_023397296.1:895492-930492 GCF_011125445.2 Fundulus heteroclitus
TTGTAAGACTTTGATGCAATGAACTGGTTCTTGTATAGGAATTGTTTGACAATGTGTATAATCTGACCCAATCTGTATAATCTGATTGATTTTGACTTGTAAAGTGCCTGAGATGATTATTTCATGAATTGGCGCTATATAATAACATTGAAGTGAATCATCTCTTTAGACCAAGTAAAACTATCACATTTTATGAGACAGTTATCTCATTTTAAAGATATAATCATCTACGTTATTACTCTTAGCAAGTTAAAGCTCCATAAAAATTTTAGACCAGCTTTTAGTTCCACTTTTTATTATGCACATCTGGCTACCTATAAATATAAAGTATGGCATGCCAAAAAACATTTTCAAGAAACTGCAATTTAGTAATTACCTTGCAATTTATATCTAAGCATTAAAAATGATTTCACCAATTTTCACAGCAAGATGGAATAACAACTATCCAACATTTTAAGATTTTGTAAAAACCTTTTCCTCTTTTACTACCTTTTGAAATTAATACTTGTTTCTACTTCTCCAAAATTATACCTCAAGAAAACTATTGTGCTGTCCTGGGGCCATATGCAGCTAGACAGCTGGGACAAAAGTCCCCACACAAAGCTTCCTTTTCTTGCGTTCTCTGAATAACCTTTATTCACAAATCTGGCTTTAAACATTCTTTTTGTAAAAAGACGAATATTTTCCAAGGCAGAAGCGTGTAGAACAAATTCAACTTCAACATTAGCAGTTTCCCTAGCTCATCGCTGAAAAGCAGCTTTTACCAGAGCAAAAATACGTCAAAAGATCTTTTATTTAAGGCAGTGCTTCTCAAATGGTGGGGCGCGCCCCCTAGGGGGGGCGCGGTGCAATACCTGGGGGGGCGCGTGTGACCCTGGGGAACAGGCTTTTTTTTTTTTTTTTTTTTTTTTTTTTTGGCCATAAAGTGTAATTACGCATCCACTACAGTAGGGCAGTGGCGCTCTCATTGTACTTTGTTCACGTTGCGACAGTGCAACATTTTACGACTTACAGGTTTGCCTTGGTTACCAATGTTGAGTCAACAGAACGCTCCGTCTGCGTTATGTCTACAGCCTCCGTTATCAACATAACAACCCCAACATGAAAAAGTTTTTAACAGGGGATGAAAGGGAAAGCGGGGAGAGAGACAAAGATAATGAGACAAAAGAAGTCACCCGAAAGCTAAGAGAGGAAATACGACGAAGCGTATTTAGCGCTTGGCTTCACGGTGATAAGTTGGAGAAAGGAAAAGACGCTGTGTTTGGTGTGTCTAAAAATGCTCGCAGCGGACAGCATGAGGCCAAATAAATTAGGCGCCCACCTAAGTACGTTACACCCCAATCACGCCGATAAGCCACTAGAGTTTTTTCAGCGAAACGTGCTGAATATTGCCAACAGTCATCCGCTTTGTGAGGCTTACTTCAGTAAACAATCGAGCGCTGTTAGCATTATATAAGGTGGCGTACCAAATTGCGCGTGCAAAAAGCCCCACACCATAGCAGAGGAGCTGTACTGCTCCTCATTTTGATCAAAAAAAGAAAGAAAAAATGAGCACAAATTGTTTAATTCATTTTGGTTTGTAGGTTCAACTGTTTTATATATTGTGCTCCTGAGTTAATGTTGCTGAACTGAATATATATTAGTTATTATTTTTTAGTTTATAGTATATAGTATATATATATAGTATATATATATAGTATATCGTTTTTGTAGTTTATTAGTTATATAATAATTAAATATTTATTGATCTGATTTAATTTTGCAATGGGTTGCAATTAGTTGGTCAAACATGTTTACAGTTTTTAAACGAGGATTTATTTATTTTTTTTAATTTCTTAAACACAATTTAATAAAGTATTCTTGTAAGTTTTGACCATATGTCTTCTTTTCTTTAATGTTAATAAGGATAAAAGTTATTGCAGCGATGGATAGTTCACGGTGGGAGTGGGGGGGGGCGCGAACAGTTTCTCTTGCTCGGGGGGGCGTAACAGAAAAATAATTGAGAAGCACTGATTTAAGGTGAGAGCACTCACTATCTCATGTAATTCACATAGAGATCTAACAAAGTTGTGTTGTCTCACTCTGATTAAATATGAACCCAAAACGTTTCTAACAGTTTTTACCATGGATTTCCTCTGACTAAGAATTAATTAATATCTTATTTATGTAATGTATTCACGACATGAATTCCTTGCTGTCTTAACAAAAGGCAGAACAACTATAACGTTACTTTCTATAATTATTACAGGTTCTGCTGAGATGTCAAATTCTGGAGAGTGCTTAGACACCCTGACACACAAATATGGATTAACTTAATTACAAGTGCACTCGTGAACTTGTTTTAGTTGATTAGTTTTCTTGATGTACTGTAGAGCGTGATGAGGTCTGTTGTGGTATTGTGTGCACTGGATTCAGGGGACAGTTGGTGTTGTCTGTCAAACCCAATCTTCTTAAGCTGAAAATTCAGTAAAGTTACAAGATATATATAACAGTTGCAGTTACAGCTCAAACGTCGTAACAACACTTCTAAATCTGAGTCTGACGCACAATTCAAATACAAACACGAAGCAGTTTGATTTTTGTCCGATTGACGAGCGAGCGAGAGAGAGAGAGAGAGAAACTGGTAAAGCAGCACATAGTAACAATAAGTCCAGCGCTCCATAAAGATGTTATTAATCAAGGAAATCTTTCTGATTGTTTCACAGCGGTTACCTGCAGCGGGTAAACACACCCACGACAACACACTTAGGCTCCCCGCAGCCCATTTCTATCGGAATATGCGCCAAAACTGCCCTCTTTAAAATGAACTGCACGGTGCAGTCTGCGCCTGTCTGAATTGCAATGAGAAGTATTACACATCTATGCGTGAGCATTATTAAAAAATTCCCCCAGGGACCCGCAGGTAACGACAGCGGTGTTCTTACGATGGAGTATTAGGGCCACACATGAAGAGAAAAATAATTTGCCATGACGAGATTAAACTGGTGCAGATCAGTTGATGCAGCGATGCATTTGGCCACCGGAGGCAGTGGCGACCCACCATCTTAAAATCTATGTATTGACATCTTAAAAATGGTCTTATAGCTTAAAAGATCATCCTGTTTTGGTTGATTTTGTAGCCGAATAGAAGAGATGTTCTCAAAGCATTAAATAAGCCTTTTGACTTTTAAAAATGTTGTCCTTTTAAGGTAATTTTAAGTTACTTTTTATTAAATTTGTCAATATCCTATGGAAGTCTGGACATATGGCAGCGGTGTTTCAGGTGACTTCGCCACACCGCCACGCCGCACTGCTACATGGAATCCAGTTGGACCTGCAATCTACAACACAGCAACATGTCTTCTGTCTGTGGACACAGTTTCATGTTGATTAGCTCAGAGGGGTAACATAGCGACTGTTAACAATAAAACATGACACTTCCTGTTGTCAGGGGGCGTGGCCTACGCAATGTCATCATTTGACCATTGGATATTGTAGGAGACCTAGTGGTGATCAACTACTGAAAGTTTGGTGGCTTTGTGAGTTTTTGTGTATGAAATATAACAGTTTTGTGTTTCATGGCGAGTAGGTGAACTTTGACCCCTGCTCACGCCCCTTCAGCATGCTCAAAAACTCACCATTTTGATAACTTTTAATTGGCGATGCCTTATGATCAGACTGCCCGAGTTTCAAGCCGCTCGCTCAAAATCTCTAGGAGGAGTTTGATCAAATACCAATGCTGTAAACGTCAGAAATGGGGTCAAAATCAGACCTTCAATCTAAAATGGCCGACTTCCTGTGATATTTACACTATGACATTAATTGTAAATTCTGAGCGTCTTGGTGAGCTCTACCACTGTACCAAATCTCATGTCTCTACGATGAAGTAAGTGAATAGCAAAGGGTCCTTTGAAAATTGCTAGGTGTCGCTCAGAGGGGTAACATAGCGACAGTTTACAGCAAAACATGACACTTCCTGTTGTCAGGGGGCGTGGCCTAAGTGATGTCATCATTTGACCATTGGATATTAAAGAAGACCCGATGATGATCAATCACAGAACGTTGGTGCCTCTGTGTGTTTCTGTGTAGGAGATATAATAGTTTTATTTTTGTGGCGAGTAGGTGAACTTTGACCCCTGCTAATGCCCCTTCAACAAGCTCAAAAACTCACCTTTTTGATAACTTTTAATTGGCCATGCCTTATGATCAGACTGACCGAGTTTCAAGCCACTCGCTCAAAATCTCTAGGAGGAGTTCGATCAAATACCACTGCTGTACACGTCAAAAATGGGGTCAAAATCAGACATTCAATCTAAAATGGCCGACTTCCTGTGATATTTGCACAATGACATTAATTGTAAATTCTGAGCGTCTTGGTGAGCTCTACCACTGTACCAAATCACATGTCTCTACGATGAAGTAAGTGAATAGCAAAGGGTCCTTTGAAAATTGCTAGGTGGCGCCGTTGAGGCATTTTTCTTTTGATTTTTGTGACGACCTTAAAATACAAAATTTTTAAACAGTCACCATGCATCTGCAAAGTTTGGTGAGTTTTTGAGTATGATAAAGCCCCCAAAAAGGCCCCTCTTTAGGGGGGCAGAATAAAAATAATAATAAGAAACAACACAGAAAAAAACAATAGGCCTTCGCAGCGCTTCGCTGCTCGGGCCTAATAATAAGAAACAACACAGAAACAATAGGCCTTCGCAGCGCTTCGCTGCTCGGGCCTAATAAGAAACAACACAGAAACAATAGGCCTTCGCAGCGCTTCGCTGCTCGGGCCTAATTAAAGTTATCAACGTTGTCTAACCAGTCAACAACTGATTATATAACACTTTCTGCTATAAATTGTCATGATGCAACCTGAAGGCTGCATTCTGAACATTTTCTGGCTCCTTCCCCAGTGCAGCCCTGATTGGGAACACCTGGCAGCATGCAATCATCTTGGACTCACTCCACCTGCTCTCACCACTATATATACTCACCTTAGTCTTTCCCTGATCACCGGTTTGTCTGCAGTCTCCTGAACACCATGCCTGTCCTGTTTCTGCTCATCTCCTGGTCCTGTTCCTGTCTGCTCCGGTCTGTTCTCGTCTGCCAGTTCCTGTACCCCTGCAACCTCCGTCTGGTAAAATGACTCTGGCTTTCATCGTCCACTTCCTGCTGCTTCAATAAACTCTGGAAACCAGGTCTGTGTGTGTGTGTGTGCTGTGTCCGGGTTCATCCAAGACAAAATCATGACAGAACGAACCGGTCAAAGGATGAACCCCGTCACACACAGAGCTTGTTTCAGGAGCTGGCAGGACTCTGTATTTGTCTCCGCTTCAGCCCAAGATCTCCATGGGTGCCTTCGCCTCTGGTTCGTCTCGCCGGGATCGTAGTCCACGATGCCCCGCCTTTGGTTCGTCTCGCCTGGGTCGCTGTGCCGCAACGCCTCGCCTCTGGTTTCGTCTCACCTGGGTCACTGTTCTGCGACGTCTCGCTTCTGGTTCGTCTCGCTGGGATTGTAGTCCACGATGCCCCGCCTCTGGTTCGTCTTGCCGGGGTCGTTGCTGCGACGCCCGCCTATGGTTCGTCTGGTTCCGGCGCTCTCAAGGGTTCCGGCGCTCTCAAGGGTCCTGCACTCATGGGTTCCGACGCCTTCCCCGCGTCCACTTGGTTCCTGCGGCGACAAGGGATCCTGCGCTCCCGAGGTTACTGCGCCCGAGAGGTACCTGGGCCTGAAAGGTTCCAGCTTTTTGTTTTGTTTTTGCCCCCATCTGGATACCCCCTCCTCCCGCCCAGGCAAGGTGGTTATTGGTCGTCTGGAAGCCGAACTTGAGGGGGGGGGGATGTCACGATGCAGCTTGAAGGCTGCATTCTGAAAATTTTCTGGCTCCTTCCCCAGTGCAGCCCTGATTGGGAGCACCAGGCAGGCTGCAATCATCTTGGACTCACTCCACCTGCTCTCACCAGTATATATACTCACCTTAGTCTCTCCCTGATCACCGGTTCGTCTGCAGACTCCTGAACACCATGCCTGTCCTGTTCCTGCTCGTCTCCTGGTCCTGTTCCTGTCTGCTCCAGTCTGTTCTCGTCTGCCATTTCCTGTACCCCTGCAACCTCCGTCTGGTAAAATGAATCTGGCTTTCATCGTCCACTTCCTGCTGCTTCAATAAACTCTGGAAACCAGCTCTGTGTATGTGTGTGTGCTGTGCTCGGGTTCATCCAAGACAAAATCATGACATAAATAAGTTCATAACTGCTAATTAATAAACCAATTGTTAGTGCTATTCATTACAGGCTCATAAACCTTGATCACAACCATTTGAATTAACTTTCGTTATAGCTATCCTTTGATTTTGAATGATATATTATTGAATTATAATTGCCAATTATAATTAATAATAATCTTCAGGTGTAATTGTATAACATGGTTGAAAACTCACTGCATCTGGTTGTGCTCGTCCCAGGTGCCATGTGATAGCCATCTGCACACAAGATTGACCCACATCAGGAAGCGTGGCCATGATCATTTCCATAGTCACAGCATCTTTGTTTGATGGCGGCGGTAGTCTCATGGTGCATGGGGTATTGGGTACCCAGGCACACCAATCAAACTAAAGACAACAAAACACTGGTTGTAGTGGAGACTGTAGATGGAGCAGCATTTCAGTTCCAATACATCATTAAATGGTTTAAAGCTGTGTCTTAGGTTTGGAAAATACAGAGCTTGTTGTGTTGAGTTAATTTTCGTTACCTGTCCATTGTTAGTTGCAGCATGCTGAGCTGTGCTGGTGAAGATGGCCACAGTCAACAGAGTGGAGAGTTCCTCTTTGGTGCTGAGCTTATTTGGCATACCTAAAAATGTAACCATAACACATAACACAGAAGAAAGAAAATTCTATGTTACTATGATCCTCCTCTCTTCTTTTGCTCCTCCACTGAAGAGGGGAGTTATTATATTGCTTAAGTGAGATCAGATAAGCTTCAGATTACATAGGCTAATGGTAAATTGAAAAAAAAATCCAGTTAATATTTTAGGTTTCATCCAAAATACAGCAATATTAGTGAAAAGTGTAGTCTTTCCAAAACATGTATTCAGGTAGAATGTAAGACGATGATATAAAGGGGACAAATCATTCAGCTATGCTACATATAAAGTGGATTAGTCTAAATTCCTTGTTAATATACAAATAATGGCAAGAGTTTAAGTTCCCCCTTTTTCAACTCTGTGTTAAGGTGTTTCGGAGAGCAACTCGCTTTGGTCCGGTCTCTTTAATTATTAAGAAGGCACATCAGACCAGCTTGTTCAACTTCACCCTGTTTGGCCATTTTTGTATCATGCTGGGGCACGGTGTGATGAACAACCGATGATTTATTTACTTATAGCTTCGGCATCCTTCAGCTTGAATTACAAAATCTGAGAAATGAAAATGGAAAATTTACAAGATTGGTAAGGTGAAAGTCCATGACTGTTGTTGTGTCATTAAGTGATATTTCACCACTAGGTGGGGCTTTGGCACTGACTGTAGACCAAAACAAGATGTGTGATAAGTCACGCCTTTCTCTATCTTCACTCCAGCTGCAAACCACTCCCACTTCCCCTTCTGATCCGTCACTTCGTATGGACATATTTGCAAAGGATAAATGCACAGAATTTCAGAGGAATATGTCTAGTGAAGAAGTAAGTAACTCAAAACGTTATAATGCTGTTTTGAGTGAAAATTTGAGTCCCCTGGATGTGCTCTCTGCTCTGAGGGTGCTATAGTATTTTATGAGCAGGGAGCACTAAGCCCTGCGCAGCTGTTCACATGCACGTACATGCTCGCACGGCTGGCCCGGATATGTAAACTAGAGACTGGAGAACACAGAGAGAGTGTGTGTGATGTCATTCCATAGTCCATCTAAAAACACACCTTTAGTTCTTCACAAAACAATTTTTTAATTCTTTCTATCTAAAATAATGAAATTCTTATTGCTCCTTTAAGTAAAAGATGTAAAATGACACAAAGATGTCCTGATGCATCTCAACAAGTACGGTAATCATATATGAAATGCACCGGATTATAAAATTTAAGGATTTTAGGTGAGTCTTATAGTCCAAAAAATACAGTAGGTCCTACTCAGTTTCTCCTCCTAACTTTCAATTCGATTAAATTCAATTCAATTTTATTTATATAGCGCCAATTCATGAAACATGTCATCTTAAGGCACTTTACAAAGTCAAATTCAATCATATTATTCAGATTGGTCAAAAATTTCCTATATAATGGAACCAGTTGATTGCATCAAAGTCCCAACAAGCAGCATTCACTCCTGGAGAAGCGTACAGGGAGAGTCGTCTGCATTGCCCATGGCTTTGCTGCAATCCCTCATACTGAGCAAGCATGAAATGATAGCGGAAAGAAAAACTCCCCATCAACGGAAAGGAAAAACCTCCAGCAGAACCAGGCTCAATATGAACGGTCATCTGCCTCGACCGACTGGGGGTTACAGAAGATAGAGCAGAGACACAACAAGACAGACAAAAAGCACAGAAGCACACATTTATCCAGTAATCTGTGTTTAACTTGTGCTCTAGGGGTGATGGAAGTCAAACCGCAAGTACGGGTAGGGATGAAGATGTTCACATCTTGGATAGAGAGGAACATTGGTTTTAAAGAGGAGTAAAGGGAGCCATTTTTGTGAAGAGAAACCACCTGTTGTTAAACAGGAGGGGTGGCCTCCGGGTCCAACTTTCCCCCTCTTACAATGCTGTTATTGCATGACTCAGCGCCCTAGGAACAATTAGCGGCTATCGTAGCACTAACGATCGGTTGGTAAACCGATTGTGCTCTTCTGGATACGATCAACTAGTTTTGATTGTCACACTTAAACTTGTTTTTTATATTTTATTTTCACTTTTTTTAATATATTCAATGTATATAAACACATCAGTATACTAACATAACATAATGCAAGAAAGGAAAAAGCACTCATGAGGAAAAAAAGGTCAGTGTATAAGATTAATACAAGTAATTACATTAGGTACTTTGTGTGAGAGATGTACCAATATGGTCTAAATATGTCTGCCAAATTAAAAAAAAACAAAACGTTTTATATCGTTTTTTGAGACAATTTGTAAGTTTTTTTCCAGAGGGATGCAACTCTTCATCTCAACAGACCACCTGCCAATGGGAAGAGGGGAGTCAGGTTTCCATGATGCTGCAATGTACTTCTTAGCCACACATAGAATAACTTCAATGAATTTGAGTTGTGCTTTGTTTAGAAAAAGGCGTATACTTGTAAAGTTCCCCAATAAACAAAGTTCAGGGTCCACTGGAACATTCTTTTGAGCAATCATGTCATGCTGCTGGTCTAGGTGTGGGTCTCTCTCCCTCTCTCTCTGCTACATTGTGTGACGTGCAGGTGTTTTGCGTCTCGGCTGATTAAGGCACCTACTTAAGGAGCCGAGACCAGGAGGAGGGCGTCAGTTCTTTCTTGCTACCAGCGTGGTACATGACCGACTTTAAACTCCGTCCCGAGTTCTTCCAAGCCAACCCTAACCCTGTGCTTTCGATCTCTTCCAGAAAATCGACCAAGAATCCTAGAAGCTTCCAAGCCTGGACTCTCTTCGAGGCCTGGAGCCCTCTGACTGTCAGTCTGCTTGGGTCCTCCTCTTTGCACTCACCTGCCTGACCACCCTCCATCTCTAACAACACTGGAGAGAGTCACTGGATAACACCTGGACCAAAGACACACTTCCCCCCGGACCCCTGCCAAGCACCAGCCTCCGTGAGTTCAGCCCTCTCCACCTTCCCATCAATCTCAGCCCTGTCATTTACCACTGCCCTCATCTTTCCCAGCAGAACCAAGAACAATCCGGCCAGAAGCATTACCCCCTTTGCTCAATAAAGAATCATTTTCTTATTGGAACTGACTGACTCCGTTGTTGCCTGATTCAGAGTTGTTTCTTTCAAATATGACAGAAAGAACTTACTATCCCGACTCTGGGGAGCAACTACGGAGCGCGGTCACTCATCAAGGACAATTGTTAGGGCAACATGAGACCCTTCTTCAGTCTATGAGCCAACAACAGAACCAACTCGTGCAGATGATGAATGTTTTGACCCATGGTTTTCAGGACCTAAGAAACCATTTAAGCGTGATTCAGCCTACCTCCACTCCTCCACCGGCAGCCCAGCCTCCCGCTGATCCCGCGTCGCTTACAGTCCCCGGTGTCGGGGTTTCCACCCCTACCCCCGAACCCTTCTTCGGTGAGTTAAATAAATCCAGGGGTTTTCTACTGCAGTGCTCCTTGGTGTTTAATGGGTCACCTCAGTCTTTTCCTGATGACGCCGGTTGGAAGAGCCTATGCAATTAGGAAACGCCAATTTAACCCCCCAAGAAAAGGATAGGCGTATGAGGGCAAGACTATACCTTTACTGTGGCGCTTTAGGGCATTTTAGGTTAAACTGTCCTGTTCGCCCAAAAGATCCCGTCCGCCAGTAATCCAGGGGATACTGGCGGGCGTATGCTCTAAAAACCCGGCCCCCTGGTTAGCGTTACAAGCCGTTATCTGCTTCCTAGACGCTCAACATCTAGTCACAGCCCTTGTTGATTCTGGTTCTGAGCAAAGTCTAATAGATCCTAGCTTAGTTAATAAATTGCGCGTCCCTGTTCGTTTACTACCTTCCCCCATTTCGGTCGCTGCCTTGGATGGCAGGCCCTTATCCACTATTACGCACCAGACCGTTCCACTGAAATTTATTTCTTCCGGTAATCATCACGAGAACATCTCGTTTCTTGTCTTCCCCACTAAACACTGGCCTGTAGTTTTAGGGCATCCATGGTTGGCTGTGCACAACCCCCATATTAATTGGAGGGAGTCACGATTTGAGACATGGAGCACCAGTTGCCTGGCCTCATGTTTACAGTCAGCCCTTCCTCGTTCTTCGGCTGGCTCTGCCTGTCTTGAGGCTTCTCCTGATCTATCCCAGGTCCCCCCCCCGAGTATCATGACCTCCAGTGGGTATTCAGTAAGGATCTGGCCCTCAGCCTACCGCCTCACCGTCCTTATAATTGTTCAATAAACCTTCTCCCTGGAGCTCCTTTACCATCTGCATGCCTGTATAAACTTTCTCAGTCTGAACAGGGCACCATGGAGATTTATAATTGTGTCCCTGTATAGATTACCGAGGCCTAAACCAGATAACAGTCAAAAACAAGTATTCCTTACCCCTGTTGGCTTCCGCCTTTGAGACGGTTAGGGGCGCAACTGTCTTCACTAAACTGGATCTCCGCAATGCCTAACATCTCGTCCGTTTTCGTGAAGGAGACGAATGGAAGACAGCCTTCAAGACCCCGCTCGGGCCATTTTGAGTATCTAGTCATGTCCTTCGGCCTTACCAATGCACCCGTCGTTTTCCAGGCCCTTATAAATGATGTTCTCAGGGACTTCATCAACCACTTTGTTTTCGTTTACCTTGATGACATTCTTATTTTCTCAAAAGATCCCAGCCAACACCTACAGCACGTCCGTCAGGTCCTCCAACGACTCCTCGAGAATCACCTGTTCATCAAGGCTGAGAAATGTGAGTTCCACCGCAAGTCCATCGGTTTCCTTGGCTACATCTTCGAGGGTGGACAGGTGAAGACCGACCCGGCCAAGGTTAAGGCAGTGGAGGACTGGCCCACACCCAAGTCCCGGAAGGATCTCCAACGCTTCCTGGGGTTCGCCAACTTTTACCGGGTGTTTATTAAGAACTTCAATGTCATTGCATCACCCCTTTCTGCCCTCACCTCCACTAAGCTAGCTTTTACCTGGACACCAGCTGCTGATCAAGCTTTCCAACTCCTCAAGAAGAGGTTCACTCAGGCTCCCATTCTCACCTACCCCGACCCTACGGCCCAATTCACTTTGGAGGTCGACGCCACGGATTCCGGAACCGGGGCCAATTCTGTCGCAGATGTCTTCTTCTGATGGGAAGCTCCACCCTTGTGCCTTCTTTTCTAGGCGTTTTTCCCCAGCTAAGAGAAACTATGATGTGGGAGACCGAGAACTTCTCGCCATCAAGCTGGCCCTAGAAGAATGGCGTCATTGGCTAGAGGGAACGGAGTTGCCCATCATAATCTGGACTGACCATAAAAACCTTTCTTACATTCAGTCAGCCAAATGATTCAATTCCCGGCAAAGCCGCTGGGCATTATTTTTCTCACGCTTTCATTTTACTATTACCTACCGCCCGGGCTCCAAGAATGTCAAACCAATGCCTTGTCCCGACAGTTCTCCACCATCTCCGAACCCATAGGTCCAGAACCCATCGTTCCCATGTCCTGGATCTCTGCCGCCACTGGATTGTCCCCTTTCGAAGCCTCCCTTGGCTACCAGCCCTCCCTCCTACCCTCCTCTTTCCCGGATTCAGTCCTCCCCTCAGTCAGGTCACACCTCCATCACTGCCGTAAGGCTTGGGACCGGACCAAAGCCACCCTCGAACACACCTCAGCCCAAAACAAAAGATATGCCGATCGCAAACGCTTACCGGCACCTGCTTACACTCCCGGACAGCAGGTATGGCTGTCGTCCCGTGACTTCCCATTGAAAGCTGTGACGAAGAAACTTGGTCCCAAGTTCCTCGGTCCCTTACAGATCGACCGTATCATCAGTCCCACTGCAGTCAGGCTCAAGCTCCCGCCTCACCTCCGTGTTCACCCAACCTTCCATGTGTCCCAGATTAAACCTGTCACTTCTAGCCCGTTGTGCCCACTGTCCAGACCCCCTCCACCCGCCCGGATCGTGGACGGGCATCCCGCCTTTACGGTGGACCGTATTGTGGCGTCCAGACCACGGGGTCGTGGCCTCCAGTATCTGGTCGACTGGGCTGGTTACGGCCCTGAGGAACGTTCCTGGGTTCCGCGCTCCTTCATTTTAGATCCCGACCTCATCTCGGCCTTCGAGGCATCGTCCTTGGGACGGTCGCCAGGGGGCGTTCGTTAGAGGGGAGGTGCTGTCATGCTGCTTGTCTAAGTGTGGGTCTCTCTCCCTCTCTCTCTGCTACAGGGTGTGACGTGCAGGTGTTTTGCGTCTTGGCTGATTAAGGCACCTACTTAAGGAGCCGAGACCAGGAGGAGGGCGTCAGTTCTTTCTCAAACGAACATTTGGACAGTTTTTTATGATATGTTTTTGGGACACATCAACAGGGGGAATGGTAAGAGATTATGTGACTCCAGAGACTGGACTGCACTATCGGTTACCATGGAGATCACAGATAAACGAACTCTGGAGGCCAGAAGTTGACATACTTAGATTGGACGGAATGACTGATTGGATAAACGTGTCGGCTGGGACATGTATGCATTATAAGTCCTCTCCACCAATGTGATGAAAGAAAGACTGTTATCATGCCCCTGAATGGGCGAACACATCTGATCCTTTAAAAGGCCTGTGGGGAATCAATCAGGACACACTCTCTCTCTCTCTCTCTTAACTAATGTCAGCATTGTTGTGTAAAAGATCAGTAGTGAACCGAAGCCTTTCTCTGCATTTTAGATTAAATATGGTAATTATAATTATGGTTTCATTTACTGCTACAGAAGTATACAGTAGAAACACCACATTATTCAATAAAGGACCAGGGGTGACCGCAGCATGGTCAACAAACAGTAACAAATCTATACCGGTTGATAATACCTGAAAGGCTGTTTTTACAAAATTCTGTCCAAATTTGCTTATCAATTTTAACGTTGAGGTCTAACTCCTATTTAATTTCAAACTTAGGCAAACCTGGTTTGGGGCCTTCATCCAACAACAGGAAATACATTTAGAAATAAATATGTGTGTGTTCCCAACATAAAGAACCCTTTCAACTTCATTCATGATAGACAGAGTCATTTCAGGACACCAACTAGCTCTCAAAAAGGATCTTATTGGAGATAACAGAAAAAAGGTTTGATTAAGCAATTTATATTTCCTCTTCAGGTGTTCAAATGACGAGATAAGTCCTTTATCGAAGCAATCCTCCAAATGTTGGTTTCCCTTATGATGACATAAGTCCAGAATCTTATTATCAAGAGTCATGGGTATGAGTTAATTTTGCTTTTTAAAGGTGTTTTAGGTGACATTCGCACCTTCAATCTAAGACTTTTGTGAATCTCATACCAGATTTTTATCAGATGCCTCAATATGGGATTATCTGTTTACAATCAAAGGATTATGCTTATAAATAAAGTCACTGTGGACCCTTTCTTCCAGTAGGTGCAATCTGTTTTGTATCTAGGAGGAAGCATCCCTGCCCTCAAAAAGGGATGAGTTTTTAGACCTTGGTTGTCGAAGTCTCCCTAAACCATAATCCCATGTTAGCTTTACCATGGATATCCGGGGTACCTTACAATTCCATAAAAATTGTTTGACATATCAATTGAGAGCTTTGAAGAACGACTGTGGTGATGGAATGGGCTTGGATTGAAACAAATATCGCAACCTTGGTTGTATATCAATTTTTATACAATTAACTCTTCCCATCAAGATGAGAGGCAAGCCCATCCATGTACGCAAATCATCCTCAATCTTACTGAGCAGTGGACAGGTACAGGTTTTTGAGGTTGTTGTCCACAAATTCCCCAAATAATTTTATACAAGTCATAGGCCACCTAAATCGAGTTGTGTGCTGGAGTTCAGAGTGATCAAAATTTGTCAATTAAATAATTTTGCTCTTTTCCAAATTCACCTTATAGCCCGAAACACCACTTTGAGAGCATGCCTCCTGGTCAAGTATCTTGGTATGAAGTTCAGTGTTGCGTCCTGCCAGCTCAGTGCATTTACCTTCAAGCACGCAGATGTCTAGGTCACTAGTAGCTTGATCCTGGTTTGCCACAATAGTCTGTAATTCAGTCTGTGAGGCTGGGAGTTACTGAAACTCGAAATGCTCATTAATGCAGCGCAAGATTAACTATAACACTTCTTTGCACAGTTCCTTAAACATTTCGTAAGTTTTATCTGGAGGCTTGCCTAGAGGGAGGGTCGCTACAAGGACCGCAACTATCTGTGGTACTAGCTCCAGCTTCAGTAGCTTGGCTGTAGGTGGATTTGTCTTTGCTGGAGATGTTTGGCTTCAGCATTTTGGATTTTCAAGTTGATAAAGTTCTTAGGGCGATATCTACTCACACCTTTGTGGTCTATAGTCAAACAGGACGCACAGTATCCCCCATTCTGTTCATCATGGGGATGAACCTCCTGATTACAGCAGCACCAGTTACAGCAGCAGGGAGCAGACAACCCCCACTGAAAAGATTCATGGATGACCTCACCATAAAAACCACAGCACATGTGCAGGCAAGGTGGATCCTGAAGACTCTCGGGGCTTTAGCATCATGGGCGAGAATGGCTTTTAAGGCCAAGAGGTCACGGAGCATGGTGATAAGGCAGGGGAAACTAACAGAGGCTTTCAAACTGCATGTCCAAGGCGAGCAGATCCCTGCAATCAGGAAAAACCAATCTCCCTGATTGTCACCATCGAACCTAGCCAGGTGGGGCTTGAGGGAGGACCCGCTCTGCAAGTTGTGCGGGAAGAGGGAGACACTGGCCCACATTCTAGCAGGGTGCTAAATTGCTCTGGCTCAGGGGAGATAAAGGTGGCAGCATGACCAAGATGATGGGCAGTGACCTGGCCACCACTGCTGACCCGCCAGCTGGAGAGTGTAGCGGTTAAGGGTAGAAACACCCCGTGAAGGTTGGGCAACATCTGATGACATCAGCTCCAGGCCAAAAGCCACCCACAGTCACTTTAGGGAGTGGATGTATGTATAGCATCACATGATGTATTCAACAAACAAGCACAGTATAAAGATGATTTTGTAGGTCACGGAGAGGAGCACTGACAAAACACATCTACATCCTGTCATGGTTTAGTTTTAGTCTGGCTTTTTGCCTGTTAGTTTTGAGTCCCTCCTCCTCCCATTCAGCTCACCATCCACTCCCCCAGCTATCAGTCTCACCTGTTGGTCACTAATTAGTCAGAACTCACTCCACCTGCCAGCCTCCCTACAAAAGCCCCCCTCAGTCTTCTCTTCCCTGCCGGTTCGTCATCAGACTCTACTCTCTCCACGCCTGTCAGCCTGGTTTGCCCCTGCTTGCTACTGTAACTCTGCCACCTTTGTGTCTCTACCTTAGCCTGCTGTTAGATTTACCTGCCTCATCTGTGCTTGCTGCTGGATTTACCTGCCATCCCTCTGCTTCAAGTAAGGCCTTTTTAACTGTGGATTTTCCTGTCACCTCTGAGCTTCAACAGACCTCTGCCTGCTGTTGGATTTACCTGCTTCATCTGTGCTTGCTGTTGGGTTTACCTGCCTCATCTGTGCTTGCTGTTGGGTTTACCTGCCTCATCTGTGCTTGCTGCTGGATTTACCTGCCTCATCTGTGCTTGCTGCTGGATTTAACTGCTACCCCACTGCTTCAAGTAAGGCCTGTTTAACTGTGGATTTTCCTGTCACCTCTGAGTTTCAACAGACTTTTGCTAGCTGCTGAATTATCCTGCCACCTCTGAGCTCCTAGTTTGCTCACTGCCTCGTCGCCCGGATCTCCTACTGCCTCTGTTCTCCAGCAGCCCTGCTCCCAAGAACTCTCTCCGGTCCATCAGCTCCTGCTCACATCTACACCCCTGTTCCAGTCCAGTCCTGCCTCTCTGGTTTCATCATTCACTGCTCATCTACCTTTCAATAAACTCTCAGTAAATTGCCCCGTGTGTGTGGTGTCAATTTTGGGTTCATGACACATCCCTTCCGTGTGCAAGAGTGCCCCCTACTTAAACTTTTTGATCCACTATGCAAAGGTACTGCTTATAAGGCTGAGTTTTTTTCCTATAACTCTTCAGACTGAAGAAGTCTGTCAGAGATGAGACAAAATGTTTCAACTAAGAAGAACCCATCCAGAGGACCTACTCATTCTCTTTATTCTTTTCGACACAAAGGTGGTCTTACACTTTAGGGTATTGAAGAATATGTAGTCAGTGAATGGTGGTGAGGGTGTGGTAGAGGTGACTGGGTTTGTAATAATTAAGAACTAATAGTGTCCTGGTTGTGTCAAAAGTGACCATATATCAAAAGTGCTGACATCATCTTAACTACACAATTCTTTGGGAAATTAATTTAAAAAAAAAATTAAAGTATGTGTATTTTTATATTATTTAAAGCTACCAGTGACAGATAATTATATTTATAAATCAGTGGGAAAAGAATTTGAAAGACAAAAAGCATACCATGCTCTATAGCAGGGGTCTTCAATGCAAGTCCTTAAAGGTATACTATGCAACCGGGGTTGATTTTCCAGCGAGGCTCCCCCCAGAGGGCCAAAGTAAAAGTGCCCTGACATAAAGATGCTCAGCTGTTCTGGTTTCTCCGTCAAGCCAGGCGCGGTTGTTTTGAGCTTAGCAGACAGGCGAACGCCACGAAAATTAAAAATACGTCAGTACAAACAATGACTAACACAGTGAAAGTATGAACATCAGGCTTCCCGCAGCGCTATCTTGGCGAGAAAATTAAAAGTTTCTCACCTAAAATCTAATATAAAATGTGCTATTGCTATTATACCCTGCCTCTCGCCCATTGACAGCTGGAGATAGGCACCAGCACCCCTCGTGACACCAATAGGGATAAGCGTGTTGGAAAATGGATTTATGGATGGCTATTTCTATTGTAATTAACATGCTGTTTTTACACCTATTAACTGGACATGAACCTTATTTATATACTCTGAAAAAGTAAATTTAAAAAAAGAAGTCTCCCTCTAAAATGAATACAAATTACTTACCAAAGTCGGGAAGCTCAGCGAAACCTTCCTGTGATATATCTTTGGTCCATGCTTGTAGCTCTGGGTCCTTCTGAACATCTTGGTCTGAGTGATAGTACAGGCTCACCACATCTGAGACAAAACTGAACAGAGCCCTACAGTTATTCATTATTGAGATATAATAAACTGGAGACTGCTTTACACATATTTTCTGTATGATAATACACAAAGGGTTCAAAAACATAGTATTTGGAGGTAATCTGGTGAAGTTAACCAAAACCCAACATCAAATAAATATGAGAGGGAATTAAATATCTTTATGTGTAGTCAACCCCCGTGTCCCATATGGATCATTAAACCCTTGTCTTATTGAGAACTGTGACCTTCAAAAGGACCATAGAGTCATTTCAGGAAGTGATTCTGATCCTGGCAACTTCACACTCAGCTGTGATCAGCTCCAGTGAAGGCCTTCAAGAGTTATGAAATACAGTTATAGACCTTCTCTAGATCCAGAAAGAAAGTTACACACCCTAAACTCCCTTGACCCCTGAGTAATTCCACAAGAAAAAACATCAGTGCCCGTATTCACAAAGAATCCTAAGACTAAAAGTAACTCTTGGCGACATAATTTTAAGAAAAATATGTAATTTTTTTCGCGGACTTTTACCTTGGTAAGATAAACCTTACTTACAAAGCACATGTGACCTTAAAAGAACTCTGAAAGTGAAAAAATGTTAAGAGTAGTGAGGAGGACTTTTAATGGGTCTAAGAATGTCTTTTGCAAGGAAGATGGTGGAAACAGAGAGAGCTGTTTTGTTGATCCACCACCTGAACAGCACATAAACTTTATGACAATCATGTGATTGATTATAAGTATAGATAAGGGTGACAGTGACACAGACGTTAGGAAATTTTTCCTGCAATTGGCAGGTTGCTGGTTCAATTCCGCGCTTTAACCATCTCAATTGTTGTGTCCTTGAACAAGACACTTCTCCCGAATTGCCTGCTGTCGGTGGTCAGAGGGTCCAGTGGTGCTGTTGTATGACCTCTGTCAGTTGTCCCCAGGGCAGGGCTCATATGTGCAAAGGATAAACACACAGCAGAACAGCATCACCTTTTGGAGGAACATGTCTAGTGGAGGATTCAAGCCGGAGCGGCAGAGTGATAAGACTTTCCATCAAGGACACTTGCCTGCCGGAGGACGGCCTTCATGGACATACAGATTTCCACACAACATGCACCCAGACACACATATGCTCACAAATACAGATGACTTTACCCGACCAGAACTCAAATGTTTACCTTCTGCATATATAGGCCCGTTTACACTACACCTAAAAACCGAGCCATGCCGAGACCGGTCCTAGCTTGGTCCAGTTAACTGAGATAAATGCAGCCGTTTACACACACAGGAGTTATCTCGGTTATGGTTCCTTGGTTGCTCCTCGCCTCCTAGTGGCGATCTGCGTTACTACCGCTCTCTGGGATTGAAGGCGGGACCGAGCAAATCAAAAATGGCGGCACCCTTCACATTCAGGATGTTATTGTTAGACAGATTCGGCTTTTGGGACGTGGATAAGACAAATTAACGTCTAATAAGGATTTACAGACGCGGGAAACAACAACAGACGCTGAGGTTCATAAGCAGAATCATCTCTGGAAACCGTGTGGCACGGTAAGGAAGCTAGTATTATTATGAATGTCTGAAATTTGTCTGAATGGAGTGTGAATCGGGACGTGCAGCCAGACACGCCGGGAAACCCGCGGACAGTCAGCTGACTGTAAGGGCATGACGCGGTCTGCTCATGCGCTCCTCGTTCTCAGGGAACCGGGATAAAAAAAACCAGTCCGAGACCTACTGATGAACTGGTCTGCAGTTAGCGCGGTCCGGTTATCGTTAGCGCGGTCTGGTTCAGTTTGCTGACCATTTACACACAAGAGTTATCTCGGTTACCGAGCTCGGACTGGTCTCGGCTCGGTTAAAAAAGTGTAGTGTAAACGGGCCTTATGTGTCTCGTCATTGATTGTGCTTTTTGTGCAAATGAGTTTTTTTTGTCGGATGCTTCACATTTTGTGTGGAAACACAAATTGTGCAGCACCTGTCTTTTTTTCTTTCCCTCCACTCGCCCAGTGTAAATCTTTTTTCAACAGATCTCAAGGCAGCGCCTAGGGACCCCGTGTAAAGCGGGGTCTGGGGCAGTTTGGGGAACGCACCTCACGGCTGCGCTATTTAGCAGCGGCCTACTGGGTGTGTTCCTGGCAACGCAAGGCCTCAGTCAATCGTTCCCCCAAAATGTTTGTTAAGTGTATGTGATGGACGGTTGTACTGGAACTGAAATTTCGATTGTAATGCAAATTGCAGTTGACTAATAAAATTGATTGATTGATTGATTGATTGAAGTAGTAAGTAACTCATAACTTTTTAACGCTGTTAGCAAGAGAACAATTTTATCCGCTGGGCGTGCTCTCCACCATTTTGTGCCCGGCGGTGGCATTTTATGGGCAGGGAGGGGCTAAGCCCTGAGTGGCAGCTATTCACGTGCACATATGTGCATGCGCAGCCTGCCAGGCTATGTGAACAAGAGACTGGAAAACAATATAGAGAGATTGTGTGTGACTGTTACGGCTGTCGATTTTCAGCAAGTAGTGCAGACTGGGCTCTACTTTAATCATGCAGAAATGACTGTGGCAGCATGTGCCTGGGATTGGCTGTAAGGACACTGGACCCGCCTCCAACATAATGAGCTCTTGTGTGGACCATTTTCAAAAGCCACGGACCAATAAAGACCTTCTTCAACCCTTTAAAAGACTCTCTGAAAGCCACATTAATGGAGCTGCGTTTGAACAGTCAACACTGTTGGCTTCCCTGTGCTGTTTGCTTGTTTTGTGAATCACTATTGGATTGGGAACCTTGTGAATGCTCTAACTTCTCCCATTTAAATCTGATATAAATTGAGTCTTTTTAGTTTAACAAGCTGAAAACTATTAACCAGTCAAATTTGGAGAAGTCGATCAGGAGAGAAGTAGATCAGGGTGTATCATGAGAGGAGTGACTTTATCTCATCGCTTTGCAAGAGCTTTACAGATTATTTTAATATCAGCATTAATAAGGGATGTAGGTAGAAAACACAAGATCTTTGCCTGGCTTAAGCAGGAGACTAATGGTAGTAGAATTCATATTAGCCGGGCATTTGATTTTCCTGCAACATTCTGTGGAAGGTTGGTGCCAGAATATTCCAGAATTCTTTGTAAAACTCAGCTGGAAAATCCATCTGGACCTGGAGCCTTTTTGTTGGGCATACTTTTGAATGCTTCCTGAATATCGACTGTTGTCAGCTGTTAATCCAGGGTCATTGTTTGACTGTCTGATAATTTAGCAAGTGTTATTTTATCCAGAAATTGCTCAATGTCATTATCTGATGGGTTTATTTACGACATGTATAAGGATTTGTAGAAAACTCAGGTGATGTTTATACTTTCAGGGTCATGTAATGTATTACCAGTTGAGTCTGTAACTGCAAATAGTTTTTTCTTCATTTATTTTTAGCTGATTAGCTAAGAATCTTCCTGACTTATTGCCATGTTCAAAGGTTTCTATTCAAAGACTTTGGCTTATTTTGCTTTTGAATATATTTGTTTAATTCTAATTTTGTGTTACGGATTTTACCCAGCTTTTCCTGTTCCTGGGAGGTTTCTAGAAACTTAATTTTGTCTTCTAATTCCTGAATCGTTTTGTTTTCTATCTGAGAATGAAATTATTTTACCTCTCATCACTGCTTTCCTGCCTCCGAGGGGTTAGATGCTGATGTCCCTGGTAAATCCTTGTACTCCAAGTATGAAGCCCACTCTTCTTTAAAATATTTGATAAATTCTTCATCCTTAAACAATGATTAATTAAGTCTCCATCTTTTATGTTGTGGGGTTACTTTGTAATTTATTATGGTTAAAGAAACAGGAGAATAATCACTGACAGCAATATGATGTACTACCGCATCTAAAAAGTCAGACAGCAGCGAGCTGCTGATTGAGAAATGGAGTAGGAATAATGGACATTTAAAAAGAAAGATACTCATATTCCTTACTGTTAGGATGAAAAGCTTGCCATGCATCGCAACGAACACAGTCACTCATGTATTGTTTGACTACATTTAATGATCGTCCCTGTTGTATTCAACCTGTCTTTTTCTTCATTTAGACCAAAGTTGAGGTCACCTCCAATAAATAGAGAGCAATCCAGGTGTTTTGAAAGTGCATGGAAAGGTTTGTGGAAAAATGAGGGGTTATCAACATTTGGGCCATATATACTGAAAATACATAACTTTTGGTTCTGTATGGATATCTTTATTGTGAATCTACGTACAGGATCTATAATTTTGTAAAACTAACGTTTTTGTGGATTAAAATTGCTACTCCTCTTTGTCCAGAGTTATAGCAGGCAGAAAACACATTAGGGAACACAGGTTACTTAAGACCACTTACAGTTCGAGCTGACTTATGAGTTTTTTGCAATAAGACAACATATGCCCTTAATCTTTTAAGTTGGTTAAAAATCTTCAACTTTTTCTCTCTGGTGCCAGCTCCATGTATATTCCATGTCACAAACCTTAGACTGACCATAGGTGTAAGTGAGAAGCTGAAGCTGGAAAGTACATGTCCCTATAGAAGATATACATAGACTCAGGTAACATCATATAAAATACTTGTGATTGTCTGATCCACAGGAAAGAAGCAGATAAATAACATAAAGAAAGAAAAATAACTATTAAAGTGTAGAGAGTGAGAAGGGGTGAAAGAAAAGGATTACAACTCATGACCCATAAACCCAGCCGTGACAAACCAACATAACATGCCAACGTGCTGTTGAGCTGTGCATACATTTAATTTAGACGCATAGAGTGCGTACAGAACGAAATTTCGTTTGCATACAGCTTG
Source organism: Fundulus heteroclitus (assembly GCF_011125445.2). Lineage (NCBI taxonomy): Eukaryota > Metazoa > Chordata > Actinopteri > Cyprinodontiformes > Fundulidae > Fundulus > Fundulus heteroclitus. Next base: position 918,147 of record NW_023397296.1, read on the forward strand.
AAATTTACAGTAAATTGCAGTAGATTACAGGATAAGATAAGGTTACATGGTAAAGTGCAGCAGTGATTTAACAGTACAAGAATTGAAATGTAAACAATGCAGGACAAAGACACAGTGTGCGATCCCAGTGTACAGGTGAGTATTCCTTAAAAACCATTTGTATGTGCAGAAATGATTTGTGCAAGAATGCATTTTAGAGATTGAGAGTTCGGCAGCATCTGTAATGCTGGATAAGGGCGCCGTCCGTCCGTCTTCTTCCGCTTTTCCGGGGTTGGGTCGCGGGGGTAGCAGCTTCAGTAGGGAGGCCCAGACGTCCCTCTCCCCGGCCACTTGGGCCAGCTCCTCCGGAGGAATCCCAAGGCGTTCCCAGGCCAGCTGGTAGACATAGTCCCTCCAGCGTGTCCTGGGTCTTCCCCTGGGCCTCCTCCCGGTGGGACGTGTCCGGAACACCTCACCAGGAAGGCGTCCAGGAGGCATCCTGACCAGATAGCCGAGCCACCTTAACTGGCTCCTCTCGACGTGGAGGAGCAGCGGCTCTACTCTGAGTCCTACCCAGATGACTGAGCTCCTCACCCTATCTCTAAGGGAGAGCCCAGACACACTACGGAGAAAACTCATTTCAGCCGCTTGTATCCGGGATCTCGTTCTTTCGGTCACGACCCAAAGCTTGTGACCAAAGATGGAACGTAGATCGACCGGTAAATCGAGAGCTTCGCCTTTTGGCTCAGCTCTCTCTTCACCACAACGGATCAGTACAGCGCCCGCTTCACAGCAGACGCTGCACCAATCCGCCTGTTGATCTCCCGCTCCATCTTCCCCTCATTTGTGAGCAAGACCATACGATACTTGAACTCCTCCATTAGGGGCAGCACATCCTCCCCAACCCGGAGGAGGCACTCTACCCTTTTACGGTTCGAGACCATGGTCTCAGATTTGGAGGCACTGATTCTCATCCCGGCCGCTTCACACTCGGCTGCGAAACGCTCTAGTGAGAGCTGTAGATGAAGCCAATAGGACCACGTCATCTGCGAATAGCAGAGACGCAATCCTAAGGCCACCAAAACGGATCCACTCAACACCTTGGCTGCGCTTAGAAATTCTGTCCATAAAAGTTAAGAACAGAACCCGTGACAAAGGGCAACCTTGGCGGAGACAAACTCTCACCAGAAAGGAGTCCAACTTACTGCCGGCAATGTGGACCACACTCTGACACCGGTCATACAGAGACCTGACAGCCCTTATTAAAGGGCCTGGTACTCCATACTCCCCACAGGATCCCTCGAGGGACACGGTCGAATGCCTTCTCCTGTTCCGCAAAGCGCATGTAGACTGGTTGGGCAAACTCCCATGCACCCTCCAGGATCTTGCTGAGGGTGTAGAGCTGATCCAGCATTCCACGGCCAGGACGAAAATCGCACTGTTCTTCCTGAATCCGAGATTTGACTATCCGACGGACCCTCCTTTCCACAACCCCGGAATAGACCTTACCAGGGAGGCGTGTGATTCCTCTGTAATTGGAACACACCCTCTGGTCCCCCTTTTTAAATAGGGGGACCACCACCCCAGTCTGCCAATCGAGGGGAACTGACCCCGATGTCCACGCAATGCTGCAGAGCCAGGTTTACCAACACAGCCCCACAACACCCAAGCCTTAAGCTACTCAGGGCGAATCTCGGCTTCCTCCCGGCTTCCTCCCCCACCATCAGAGCCAACTCACCACCAGGTAGTGGTCGGTGGAGAGCTCTTCACCCGAGTGTCCAAGACATGCGGCCACAGGTCAGATGAAACGACAACAAAGTCAATCATTGAACTGCGGCCTAGGGTGTCCTGGTGCCAAGAGCACATGTGGACACCCTTAGGCTTGAACATGGTGTTCGAGATGGACAATCCATGATGAGCACAGAAGTCCAACAACAGAACATCACTTGAGTTCAGATCGGGTGGGCCATTCCTCCCAACCACGCCCCTCCAGGTCCCACTGTCATTGCCCACGTGAGCGTTGAATTCCCCCATCAAAACGAGGGAGTCCCCAGGAGGGGCACTCTCCAGTACCCCCCCTAAGGACTCCAAAAAGGGTGGGTAATCTGAACTGCTGTTTGGTGCATAAGTACAAACAATAGTCAGAACCCATCCCCCCACACAAATGCGGAGGGAAGCCACCCTCTCGTTCAGAGCCAGAGCCATGCGTCAAGGTGAGTCCAACTATCTCTAGTCTCCACCAGAGAGGTGACATTCCATGCCCCAAGAGCCTGCTTCTGCAACCGAGGATCGGAATGCCAAGGTCCCCGCCCTCTACTGCCACCCATTGCACAATGCACCCGACCCCTTTGGCCCCTCTGATAGGTGGTGACCCCATTGGAAGGGGGACTTGTGTCACCTCTTTGACGCTGAGCCCCGGCCGGGCTCCAAGGGTAAAAGCCCGGCCACCAGGCGCTCGCCAACATGCCCCACCTCCAGGCCTGGCTCCAGAGTACCGTGTTCCCTCACCCGTGTCCGGGCGAGGGAACACAGCACTCTGGAGCCAGGCCAGAGTCCATTTATTGTATTCATCATAAGGGGGTTTTGGGCTGTTCTTTGTCTGGTCCCTCGTCTAGAACCTGTCTGCCTTGGGTGACCCTATTAGGGGCTTAAAGCCCCAGACAGCATAGCTCCTAGGGTCATTGAGACACTTAAACCCCTCCACCACGGTAAGGTGGCAGCTCAGGGAGGGCCACACTATCTGTTAGCTGCTATCCCTTTTCACAATAAGAAAGTAATGTTAGGAATTCAAATTTGCCATTTGTTCATGAACAACCATTGCTTTTTTTCAAGTATTCTTTTAAATACAGTTAAATACTGAATAATCACTTTACTTTTGCTTTGTGTGGTGGTGTTATTCTATCAAGTGGGCACAAGAGGGCGGTGTGGAGCAGCTGTTGGTTGTTGTTTTCCCCACGCACCTGTTAACCACCATCATCGGCTGCCAATCACTCAATACCTGAGTGTTCTCTTTCATGGTACCTCAAGCCTCGGAATAATCCTCATGATTCTGTCCTTGTCTTTTGCTCAGCCTATCAACCAGTTCTCCATGCTTTTCTTTCAAAGTCCCTTCTTGGAAGAAATCTGGAAACGTCTTGTAACTACTTAGTTCGCTTCGAGCCAAGTAAGTAGTGCAACTTGCTGACAATGATCCTTTTTGTTTCTGTTGTGGAAAATATAATTGTTATATTAATCTGGCATTTGTATGGAAAGTAATAAGGTACTTCTGACCTCTAAACTGTTTCTCCCCTTTAAGACAGAAAGCACACAGTTCACAGGATGTTTGCTTTGAGGTCTGAGGGCTGTTTTATGGTTGTCGAGGTCATTTGGCTTGACCCCTGATAGGACGTTTTGGGTACTAAATCAGCCGTACTGCATGGAAATCTTGAGAGAAGAGCCTCTATGTTTTGAGGACAGATAGAACCTGGAGACACGGTGTCTGGGCTCACAACCCCCAACCTAATCGGGTGGGGTTAGTTAGTGTGATAAAAGAAGCTGCAGAGCCTGGGAGAAGGACGTGGGCAAAATAAGCTTGTAAGTTGTCCTTGTCTCTGGAATTGCAAATAAATTAAATACGCTTATTTTAAATGTTTGCCTCTGATGATCTGTTTTTCCTTTACTATCAAATTTTAACCGGGGTAAGACGGGCCTTCAGAAATAAGCAGGAGGAGGCCCATATTAATTTCAAAAGTTCCAGTTCCACGGTCGGCAGTCTCAGTCCTCCTGGTCATGAAACTATCTTCCCAGAGATTTTTGCTCTCTGCCTCTCTACCTGCTCGGACGCTTTTTTCTCTACTCCCTGCTTGCTTACATATTCCTGCCTTTCAATTTTTATCTCCTTTTTATCTCTAAGTTAAAACTACAGAAAGTTGGATTTAGTTATTTTATTAATTTTTTTTTTCCTCTCCTGTGGACTATTTTAGTTTTATGCTAATCCATACAAGATGCCTCTTTACACCCCAGAGGAGTCAGTTCTCAGGAAAAACCTCCTTATGGAAAGAATTCAACATAAAGTGGATATGGAGAAGAACCACACGATTCAAAAGATGCCTCACTTCAACACAGAGGGCTTTGACAACCTTCTACAGAAAATAGCCGTTATGGAGCTGAAAATCTGATGACTTGAAGTGAATTATGATGTAAACACCGTGTATGGAAATGAAACAACCTGTGATTCCGAACGGGACCACCAACTCAGCAACTCAGTGAACAGTTCCCTGAGGAAAATGAGAATCCCTGGACCACTCTGGGTGCAAGGCCAAAGGATCAACGAACCCCACACCTAGACAAAGAAAACTGGCTGATACTACAGAGAAGTGTCCCAAAAAAGTGAAACAACAATGGGCTGTTCTCACAACAAATGATAGGAGTAAACCTGCTGGAAATGTTGGAATTGGGTTACTAAACAGATTCGCTCCACTCCAACATGAAACCCAGGAGGATCACAACAATCAAAGGTATGTCAACAATCTTCGCTCTAACCTACCAGAGAAAAAACACGCCACAGGGCCAAGGACACTGACATTATGCAATGGATTGTAAGTGGGATTAAACATTTCTGTAACAAGAAAAACACAGAGGTGTTGATTTATAGTTCTTTGAACAATACCCTGGTGTCTAATGTATCAGACATCCTTCCAAGGATCGTGAAAGAACGCCCGACCTTGGAAAAACTCATAATCCAAACTGAAGCCCTGGGCGACACCACCCAGACAAAAAAATCAGAAGTATTGAAAAAGCATTACATTCGTCTGCTAAATCTAGTTGATGGCCTTAATGTCAAGGTGTTTCTCAGTGGCCCTCTTGTCCCCGTTAATTGTGGAGATGAGATTTGTTTCAGAGTTCTGATGCTAAACAAATGGCTGAAAAAAACATGCAAACAAACAACTGTAACCTTCATAGACAACTTTAACATATTTTGGGAGAGGAGACATCTGTTCAATAGAGATGATTTCTCTCTAAATAGGTCAGGTGCAAAATGGCAAATATCTTCTATTCTGTGAACCCGGCACTATCAGCTTTGTCCCAAAACAAAGCTCAACCAGTGCCAAAACAAATGATAAGCCCAGTACAGCCCAAACAAGCCAAGAAAAAGATAGTCAGAAACATGACAGGAGGATTCTTCCCAAATCTCAAAAGGAGGACAAAAAGAGGACCAAAAACCTTCATCCCCACGAATACTGGTCCAGACTGCACCCACCTCTCCTTCTCCACAAAGCCCAGATGTTCCTTTTCTGCAATGTTCTCGTAACATGAACAAAGTTTTTAAGATTGGCCTAAAGTTGACATCCTCTCCGCATAGCCATTCTGACAACCCCAGTGCTATGACTAAACCAGCATCTTCCAAAGGCCGCAGAGCCCCAGATCTTCCTCCTCTACATTTCACGGAACATGCCTGTGCTCAGGACCTTCAGATCAATTCTCTGTGATATACACCGGGCCTTAGCAGCAAGTTTATCAGAAATGACAGTTTCCAGCATCAGCTTGGGTCTTTTGTCGGAGATTATGGAATATCTGTGATAATATGTGGCAGAAATAAGAAAAGCAAAAGGATAACAAACAGGAATAATCAATCGTACTTAAAAGTCATAAACTGTCAGATGCAACCTGACACAGATACAACATCAACCACTAAGTCATATAAACTTGGTTTATTAAACATTAGATCTCTGTCAGGAAAATCACTTTTAATTAATGACTTGATTATTGACAATAATCTTGATGTTATGTTTTTAACAGAAACATGGTTACATAAACTTAATGAAGCACATATTCTGTTGGAGTCCACTCCTCCAAATTACAATTTTCTTTGTGAGAGCAGACAGCAAAGGAAAGGTGGAGGAATGGCAACATTGTTTATGAATGTTTTTGGGAAAATTTTACTCTTTCGAACATTTGGATCTCCAGGTAAAGAGGCCGGTACAAACTATGTTTCTGAATGTTCACAGGCCTCCTAAGTCCACATCAAACTTTTTTAATGATCTTAGTGATCTCCTATATGTGATGTGCGTTCATTATGACTGTTTAATTATTGTGGGAGACTTTAACTTTCACGTTGACAACCCTGAAGACAGAAGTGCAAAAGAACCGTGTGACACATTTAGAAACCTTGGTTTAACTCAACATGTTAAACAGCCAACACACAAACAGGGAGTTTAGACTTGATCATCACTAAAGGTCAATGTAACTGATATTGCCCTATCTGATCGTCTGATCAGTTGTCAAACTTTTCATCTGATTTGGTGTTAAACACTGACAAGGTTATTATAATGGGGGATTTCAACTTCCATGTTGACATAGAATGTGATAACCTTAGTGTAGCCTTTAAAACTATCCTAGATTCAATTGGCTTTGCTCAAAATGTGCATAAACCGACACACTATTGGCTCCATACTTTAGACCTTGTGCTGACATATGGCATTGATTGTGAAGAATTAACAGTATTTCCTCACAACCCTGTCCTATCTGATCATTTTTTAATAACATTTGAGTTTAATCTAACTGAGCTCTCCACCCCCAAAAGAGGGTTCCATTATAGTAGATCTTTAGGGTTTTGGGAGTGGTAGATCTTTATCGGAGAATGCTGTATCAAACTTTAAAGAGTCTGTCCCCCTTTTAATATCTTCAAAATTGCAGAAATGCCCTGGAGATAGCAGCAATGTTGATTTTTCTCATTCACAAATAGATGTCTTTGTCAACGGTGTGACTTCCTTATTGCGTTCTCCATTAGACAGTGTAGCTCCCTTGAAAAAGAAGGTGATTATTCACAGGAAGCTGGCTCCCTGGTTTAATTCAGAGCTGCGTTCCTTGAAGCACAACGTTAGGAAATTGGAGAGAAAATGGCGCTCTACACACCAAGAGAAATCCTACCTAATCTGGAAAGACAGTCTATTGCTGTATAAACAGACCCTTCACAGAGTTAGAGCAGCATATTTTTCATCATTAATTGAATAAAAATAATCCTAGATTTATCTTCAGTACAGTTGACAAACTTACTCAGAGTCACAGCTCCGTTGATCCATTCATTCCCTTAGCTCTAAGCAGTAATGACTTTATGGGATTCTTCATAAATAAAATTGATTCCATTAAAAATAAAATAATTGGCATCCTGCCAAACATGATTGCCTCGTCCACAGTAAGTGAGACGGTGCTGGAGGAATCTTTAGAACCTGCGTAGTGTTTAAACAGTTTAGAAGCAGTAGAGCTTCCTGAGCTATCAAAAAATTTAGCTTCATCTAAACCTTCTACCTGTACGTTAGACCCAATCCCAACCAAGTTGTTTAAGGAGGTATTCCCTTTGATCAGTGGCTCTATTTTAGACATGATTAATCTATCCTTAGTAAATGGATATGTACCACAGGTTTTTAAAGTAACTGTTATTAAACCTTTACTTAAGAAACCTTCTCTTGATCGAGATGAGTTAGTAAATTACAGACCTATATCTAATCTTCTTTTCCTATCTAAAATTCTTGAGAAAGTAGTTGCTAATCAACTTTGTGAACATTTACAAAGTAATGACCTACTTGAGGAGTTTTAGTCAGGCTTCAGAGCTCATTATTGCACTGAAACAGCTCTGGTGAAGGTCACCAATGATGATTGGTCATGATATTGGACTTGTGTCTGTATTTGTCCTGTTAGATCTCAGTGCTGCATTTGATACAGTTGATCACAATATTCTCCTACAAAGACTTGAGCATACTGTAGGGATTAAGGGGAAAGCATTAGGCTGTAGGGGTGGGAATTGAAAAACGGTTCCTGTTCAGGATTGGATTGCCAACTTGCCATCGAACCTCTGGCCAGAGAGAAAACACATCATCTGTAGCCAACATTTCGAAGAAGAATGTCTTCCAGATGACATGAGAGCGAGACGTTTCAGTAGGTTTTTCTTTTTCATAATGTAGAATTTGCCGAAACATTTGTTTACGGACCAGAGCGGCGGAGTGATACGACACACTTAGAAAGTATGCTCACTGTTGAAAAGCCCACCTATTTTATGCAACTTTGGTCTTATTTTATCTAAAGTCACTTGTAAATTTCATGAGTTGCTGGTTGCAGTTTTTTGGGCTTGTTTCTGAAAGTGAAGTTGCTTGTTTTGGCTCTAAACTGACGCTGAAATATCCCTCCGCCTCATAAACAGAAGCAGACATACTTTAATAATCCCTGAGGGAAATTACTTATAATGCACTGCAGCTCATCCTGACAGGAGCAGAGTAAATTTAGAAGGAGCCGCTCTGCCCGTATTTTCTGCAGTTTACGGTTGCAATAACTGATAACTGCTGAAAGTAGATTAGGCGGTGCAGATCACCATTTTGAGCAGATATTGGTTCTAAAGATGAGTTTTATACTCATCTTATAACATTGCAGAACCCAACCTATAAACCATACTTTAATGTTTATTTGTTGTCTTTTTGTGTCTCTAAAATGTAAAATGAGTATTACTTTAAATTTAAATGCTTAATACCATGTATATTTTTGTTTAAGAGGATAAAAAAATTTCCCCAAATTGGAATCGATAAGAGAATCGATAAGGTATCGAATCGTTTCACAGAATCGATAAGGGAATTGGAATCGTGAAAATCTTATCAATTCCTAACCCTATTAGGCTGGTTTAAATCTTATCTGTCAGACAGATTCCAGTTTGTTCATGTTAATAATAAATCTTCTTCAAACTCTAAGGTCACTTGTGGCGTACCACAGGGTTCAGTCCTTGGACAAATTCTCTTTACTATATATATATATATATATATATATATATATGCTTTCGATTGGCAAAATTATCAGACAACATGGGGTTAATTTCCACTGTGATGCTGATGACACTCAGCTATATTTATCCATAAATCCTGATGAATCCAATCAATTACTTCAACTACAGGCATGTCTTGATGACTTTAAATTCCCTGCATTTAAATTCTGACAAGACAGAAGTTGTAATCTTTGGACCAGAGTCCTCAAAAAATAAACTTCTTAACCAATCACTTAATCTGGATGGCATTAACTTGGCCTCTGGTAATTGTTATGATTTTGTCTTGGATGAACCCGGACACAGCACACATACACACAGAGCTGGTTTCCAAAGTTTATTGAGACAGCAGGTAGTGGATGATGAAGCCAGAGTCATTTTACCAGACGGAGGTTGCAGGGGTGCAGGAACTGGCAGACAGGAACAGACAGAAGCAGACAGGAAAAACAAAACAAAAAACTGGAACCTTTCAGGTGCAGGTACCTCTCGGGCACAGAAACTCAAGAGCGCATAATCCCTTGACGGCGCAGGAACCAAGTGGACGTGGGGAAGGCGTCAGAACCAATAAGCGCAGGACCCTCTGTAAGCGCAGAAACCCTTGAGAGCGCCGGAACCTTTGAGAGCGCCAGAACCAGATGAACCAGAGGCGGGCATCGCAGCACAGCGACCCAGACAAGATGAACCAGAAGTGAGGCATGGCAGAATTGCGACCCAGGCGAGACGAAACCAAAGGCTGGGCATCGTGGACTACGATCCCGGCGAGACGAACCAGAAGTGAGGCGTCGCAGAACAGCAACCCAGGCCAGACGAAACCAGAGGCGAGGGCACCCACGGAAATCTTGGGCTGAAGCGGAGCGAATCCAGAGTCCTGCCAGCTCCTGCACCAAGCTCTGTGTGTGACAGGGTTCATCCTTTGACTGGTTCGTTCTGTCATGATTTTGTCTTGGATGAACCCGGACACAGCACACATACACACAGAGCTGGTTTCCAAAGTTTATTGAGACAGCACGTAGTGGATGATGAAGCCAGAGTCATTTTACCAGACGGAGGTTGCAGGGGTACAGGAACTGGCAGACAGCAACAGACTGAAGCTGACAGGAATGGGACCAGGAGACGAACGGGAACATGACAGGCATGATGGTCAGAAGACTGCAGACGAACCGGTGACTATAGACAAACTGCGGTGAGTTTATATAGTGGTGTGAGCAGGTGGAATGAGTCCAAGGTTGATTGCAGCCTGACCGGTGTTCCTGATCAGGGCTGCACTGGCAAAGGAGCCAGCAAAGGTGCTGTCGCTTCATGCTTGCTCAGTATGAGGGATTGCTGCAAAGCCATGGACAATGCAGACGACTCTCCCTGTGGCTCTATGCTTCTTCAGGAGGGAATGCTGCTTGTCAAGACTTTGATGCAATAAACTGGTTCCCTTATATAGAATTTATTTTGACTAATCTGTATAATTTGACCCAATCTGTATAATCTGATTGATTTTAACTTTGTAAAGTGCCTTGAGATGACATGTTTCATGAAATGGCGCTATATAAATAAAATTGAATTCAAAAATTTAATCCCTTTTCTGTTACCTTTGAAAGCATCATTTCCAGTGACTCATTTAGCCAAACGGATATCATAAAAAAACACACCTTTAAGGACAATGCCACGGAAACTTTCATTCAAGCTTACTCTGCTACTTTAACCTTGGGCTACAACTCAGTAGATGAGCTAGTAGATAGCTTTCATTCTAAAGTCTCAGACATCATTGACTGCATTGCTCCAGTTAAAGTGAAAGTTTCTTCCGGGATGAAAAAATCTCCTTGTAGAAACGCTTCAGCAGATAGAAGTGAAAAAAGGGATTGTCGAAAAGCTGAACGAAAGTGGAGAAAGTCGAGACTCCAGGTTCACTATGACATCTATAAAGAGAGACTTTAGAGATATAACTTACAACTGAAAAATGCAAGAGAATCTTTCTTCCCTGAGATCATCAACAAAAACATCAATGCTCATGCCTGTTTGCCACAGTCGACAGGTTAACAAATCCTCCTGTGCCCGTGGCTTCTGAACTACATTCAACCAGGGCCTGTAATGACTTTGCTAACTTTGTTACTGAGAAAATCCTAAAGATTAGAGGATCGGTTTGTACATCCATAACAACTCCAGAACCAAAGCTGTATCCAACTGGAACTCATCTTGACAAAATGTCCCAATACAGACAAATAAACTACAAAGGCTTAGAGGAGATCATTCAGCAGCTAAGTTCCTCCTCCTGCTGGCTTGATGTTCTACCCACAGTTTTCTTTAAGAAAGTTTTGCCTGTCATAGCGTCTCATTTGACTCAGATAATAAACACGTCCCTTCTGTCAGGTGTGTTTCCCCAGTCCCTAAAAACAGCAATTATCAAACCACTGCTGAAAAAGAACAATTTAGACAAACTACTACTCCAGAACTATAGGCCCATCTCAAACCTCCCTTTTACCAGTAAGATTAGTGAAAAAGCTTTATTTCAACAATTAAACACCTTCTTAACAATGACCAGCCGCCTTGACGTTTTCCAGTCAGGTTTTTGTGCTCACCACATTACAGAGACCGCCCTTATAAGACATCCATATAAATACAGACTGTGGAAGAACCACAGTGCTGGTTCTGTTGGACCTCAGTGCAGCATTTGATACTGTCGATCACTCCATTCTATTAGAACGCCTGGAAAACTGGGTCGGCCTTTCTAGTACAGCTCTCAACTGGTTTAAATCCTACAAACTTTTTTGTGTCAGTAGGTAACTTTACATCCCAGACGACAAAAATTACATGCGGGGTTCCCCAACAGTCCATCCTGGGTCCCCTCCTCTTCAATGTCTACATGCTCCCTCTAGCTCAGATCATAAAAAACAACATCAGCTACCATAACTATGCAGACGACACACAGCTCTACATCACCATGTCACCAGGTGACTATGGACCAGTTCAAGCACTGAGTAAATGCCTAGAAGAAATCAATCCATGTATGTGCCAAATTTTATTCAATTGAATAAAAACAAAACTGAATTAATAATTTTTGGACCAATAGAGGAGAGATCAAAAGTTGGCACACAGCTTCAGCTGCTTCAGCTAGGAACCACTGATCAGGCCCAAAATCTGGCAGTAGTGATGGACTCAGACCTGAACCTCAAAAAGCATCTAAAGACAATTACAAGGTCTATCACCTGAAGAACATTTCCAGAATTAAAGGACTAATTTCTCAGCAGGATCTGGAAAAACTAATCCATGCGTTTATTTTTAGTCAAATTGATTACTGCAAAGGTGTTTTCACAGGTCTGCCTAAAAAGTGGATCAGACAGCTGCAGCTGATCCAGAACGCTGCTGCCCGTGTCCTCACTAAGACTAAGAAAGTAGAGCACATCACACCAGTTCTAAAGTCCTTACACTGGCTCCCTGTATCTCAGAGAATAGACTTTAAAATACTTCTGTTGGTCTATAAATCCCTGAATGGCTTAGCATCTAAATACATCACAGACTTGTTATCAGTGTATCAACCCTCCAGACCACTTAGGTCTTCTGGCTCCAGCCTACTCAGCATACCTAGAACAAGAATCA